>NW_027507758.1:4651125-4661812 GCF_037356315.1 Lithobates pipiens | reverse complement strand
ACTAGAGCTGCACAATACTGGCTAAAAGTAGAATCACAATTATTTTTTTTTTTGCCTTAGAATAAAGATCACGATTGTCGCGGTGTAACATTATCTGTTAGGAATCTTCTCTTGTGATCAGTCAAACTTCAGATGTATTGAGAAGCAGACAATTTATTTCTGATGTGGCCCACAAAAGGAGATCCTTACAAACAGAAGTTGCAGTAAGAAATCACACAAAAGAAAGTGTCTCCCCCCCCCCCCCCCCCCTCCTCATACCTACATTGATACCACCTCTACGCTTCTTTTGGAGGAAACAGATAGCGTGCCTGGTACACGATGGTACTTTATTTTCGCTATCAGGGTTTCCTGAACAATCTTATGCTACCATATATAGTAAAGCATAATCATCCTACAACTTACTATGGAGTTAAAGAGGAAGTAAACCCTGATGAGTTTACTTCCTCTTTCATTCCCTGCAAAGGCAAAGCATAATGGACTACTATGCATCGCATCGCATCACATAGTAGCCCATTATGTGTCACTTACCTGACACAGGAGCCAGCGAAGTCGCCGCTGTCCCCTGTAGTCCGCCGCATCCATCTTGTTGGTGGGGTCTCGCAGCTCCGCCGCTGTCATTCGGCGAAGCCGCGATGACGTCACTCCCGCGCATGCGCATGGGAGCCGACACGCGTGGCAGCTCCGTCGCTGAGAATGCCACGCTCAGTGCGCCTGCGCGCTGCTGTCTATTGCGCATGCGCCGTAGACAGCGGTGCCTGTTTTCGGGCAAATATCTCCTAAACCATATAGGTTTAGAAGATATTTCTTGGACCTACAGGTAGGTCAAAGTGGTTTGTAAGGGTTTACAACCACTTTAAGACAAAACGATACAACAAGTTAATACAACAACGTGCTCAGAAGTCATTTTAAAAATCAGTCTCGGGGTCATTGTTTTTCTAAACACACAATAAACATTTAAAACTTTTCTAACATTATCTTTTACATTATACAAATAAAATTGGTTTAACTTTTACTGTTTATTTTATTTATTTTGTTTTTTTTGTTAAATCACAGCAAGACCAGCTGCTGTCATTTTACTGCGGCAGGTCGGCACGATCCCGCAAACCGTCGTAGCTATAAGTCGGTCCCTTTTAAGCGGGATAGCAGGCGCATGCATTCACTGCACAGCGGGTGGGGGGCGTCGATTGTCATAACCGGAGATCACGATGACCGCCGGCAATGAACGATCGCAGGCACGAGAGGCAGGACTGGGGACGTGTGTGTGTGTGTGTGTGTGTGTGTAAACGCACAAATACCTGTTCTGTGAGGAGAGAGAGATCGTGAGTTCCTTCGAGCTAGGAACCACGATCTGTCATCTCCTATAGTCCCCATCCCACCTACAGTTAGAACACACACAGGGAACATATTCACCCCTTGATCACTCCCTAGTGTTAAGCCCTTCCCTGCCAGTGAAATTTTTACAGTAATCGATGCATTTTTATAGCACTGATCGCTGTTTAATTGTCAGTCGACCCAAAAATGTGTCAAAACTGTGCGATGTGTCCACCATAATGTCGCAGTCACAATAAAAATCACAGATCGCCACCATTACTACAAAAGAAAAAAAAAATAATAAAAATGCCACAAATCTATCTCCCATTTTGTAGACGCTATAACTTTTGTGCAAAACAATATACGCTTTTTTTGATTTAAAAAAAAAAAAAAAAAAAAATGTGTAGAAGAATACATATCTGCCTAAACTGAGGAAAAAATGTGCATTTTGTAAAAAATAAATTGGGGCTATTTATTGTAGCAAAAAGTACAAAATGTGTTTTTTGTTCGGGGTTTTTTTATTTTTAAATTGTGTATAGCGCAAAAAATAAAAACCGCAGAGGCGATCAAAATACCACCAAAAGAAAGCTCTATTGGGGGGGAGGACGTCAATTTTGTTTGGGTACAGCGTTGCACGACTGCGCAATTGTCAAAGCGGCGCAGTGCCGTATTGCAAAAAATGGCCTGGTCATTGAGCAGCCAATTTTTCCGGGCTCAAGTAATTAATTCACATTGGGGGGTGGCGCCCACAACGGACGGGCCACCCCTGGCAGTGGATTGTGTGTTAAGACCTCTTTCACACCAGGGCGTATTGCAGACGCTATAGCGTTAGAAATGGCGCCTGCAATCCGCCCTAAAAAAGCTGCACCGTTGTCTGTAGTGTGATCCCCGAGGGCTTTCACACTGGAGCGGTGCGCTGGCAGGACGTCAGGGAAAAGTCCTGCCAGCAGCTTCTTTGGAGCGGTGAAGGAGCGGTGTGTTTACCGCTACTCCACCGCTGATCCCCATTGAAATCAATGGGGCAGCGCTGTAATACCGCCGGCAAAACGCCGCTATCGTGGTGTATTGCCGGTGGTTTTAACCCTTTCTCGGCCGCTAGCGGGGGGTAAAAGCTCCCCGCTCGCGGTCGAAATGCGCCGCAAATCCGGCGGTAAAACGCCGCTAAAAATACACCACACTATGGTGTGAAAGGGGTCTAAAACTGTCAAGCAGAATTCTGCCTGTCGGGTGAAAGCATTTGGGGACCCCCGATTGCTCACACGTACCCAGTACCAGCGCCCGCCTGCCTGCACCCCGGCCATGCTTTCCGGGCTCCACTTGCCCATCTGCAGGCCTGGAACCGACATGGCGAGTGCCAGTGGCTGTGGGGGAGGGATGCACAAGTCCGCTCTCTTCCCCTTCTTTTTGTGACCCAAAAAGCGCCGTCTGACATCACTTCAGCCTCGCCCCCCCCCCGCTTAGCTTAGCCAGGAAAGGATGTTTTGCAATGCGATTTGCATCCCATTCAGTGGAGTCCGGAGGAGACGTCTCATTAAAGCCCCTTTTGACACGTGTGCGACTTTCCTGCGACTTTGGACATCAGTCGCATAAGTCGTTCCCTTGATTCCCAATAAATAACCGTTCGTATCTCTGTGGCTTCAAGTCGCACCGACTTCAAAGTAGTCCCTGTAGCACTTTGGTCCGACTTTGGTGCGCGTCGAGGTCCATAGACCTCAAGTTTACACAGGCATTCGCTGAAATTGCCGCAAAATCAAGCAACTTTTAAGTCACGGCAGTGTGGAAGGGGCCTAAAGAGAACCTGTCACCTAAAAATCATCACATGGGGGGAAGTTAACCGCTTCACGACCAGGCGCACGATGATGTACGAATGGCACGGACAGGCAAATGGGCGTACAGGTACTTCCCTTTTGAATTTGTCGCCATTCTATCGTGTGCGCGCCGGACGGGACCCCCGTGAGTCTGACCGCTGGTCCCGGGGATACCCCTGATCGTCGAATGGGGAGATGTCGATGTAAACAGCATCTTCCCCGTTCTGCCTAGCAACAAGTGACACTGATCTCTGCTCCCTGTGATTGGAGCAGAGATCAGTGATCTGTAAAACACAGCCACGCCCCCCCCACAGTTAAAACACGCCCCTAGGACACACTTAACCCCTACACTGCCACCCCCTGGTTAACCCCATTCACCGCCAGTGTCCTTTACACAGGAATCAATGCATTTGTATAGCACTGATTGCTGTATAAATGACAATGGTCCCAAAAATGTCCGATGTGTCCGCAATAATGTCGCAGTCACAATAAAAATCACTGATCGCAGAAGAATACGTATCGGCCTAAACTGAGGGGAAAAAAATTTGTTTTATATATTTTTTGGGGGATATTTATTATAGCAAAAAGTAAAAAATTAGTTTTTGTTTTTTTTTCAAAATTGTCGCTCTTCTTCTTTTTTTTTTTTTTTTTTTTTTTTTTGTTTTTGTTTATAGCGCAAAAAATAAAAACTGTAGAGGTGATCAAATGCCACCAAAATGAAAACTCTATCCCCCCCCACCATTTTACTTACCTGAGCCCTGGGATTTCTCACGGCGGTGACGCGCTCTTCCTCTGCCCGGGGGGGGGGGGGGTCTCGGCTCCTCTTCATTGGATAGATTGATAGCAGCGCAGCCATTGGCTCCCACTGCTGTCCAAGTCCAATGACGTGGACGTCTATGGTCACAGAATGATGGACTTAGGAGCGTGACAACCCACCCCCCCCCCCCTAATCGCTTCTCTTAGGGGGGTTATACGATGTGGGGGGGGGAGCCACCGAGGGACCCCACAAGAGGAGGATCGGAGCCACTCTGTGCAAAACGAGCTGCACAGTGGAGGTAAGTATGACATGTTTTGTTATTTAAAAAAAAAAAAAAAAAATTCTAATCTTTACAATCACTTTAAGTAAAACTTTTTATTTTTTTCAAAGAAAAAAAAGTTACACCCAAGCACATAAAGTCCCCTTAACGCCCCCCTCCCCCCTAAAAAATTTTTTAAGCCCACCCCCACATCGAATGTAAACTCCGCGTCGGGGGTACCTACGCATGAAAACCTCAATTGTGCTACGCAATTTACATATTGCTACAGGCGCTGGAGTGAGAGCAATAATGCTAACACACTAGACCACCTCCGTAACGCCAAACTGTTACATGTAGGTGGGCTTTTGAATTGTCGCCTATAGAATGTAGGGTACTGAAGTCTGTCCCCATTTCACGGGCCCACGCAAATTTTAAGCTTTGACATGTTGGGTATCTATTTATTCGGGGCGACCTCATATTTTATATTTCATGGCATTTGTTTGCCCCTAAAATGCACTTTAATGTGTTTTTTGGTATATTTTTATTTTTTTTAACCAAAATTTTACATAAAATGAGTCATGAAAAATTACTTTTCTCTAGAGCAGTGATGGAGAACCTTGGCACCCCAGATGTTTTGGAACTACATTTCCCATGATGCTCAACTACACTGCAGAGTGCATGAGCATCATGGGAAATGTAGTTCCAAAACATCTGGGGTGCCGAGGTTCACCATCACTGGCCTAGAGAGTCTGATTTTAGAATATATATAGTGTTTTGTGTAATCTACAGGCCTAAAGTGATTTTTTTTTTTTATTATTATTTATTTAAATGTGTGCAGAAAACAAACGCAGCTCTTGTAGCAAAAAAGTAACAAAAAAACAAAAAAAACCCCAAATTCCGTTATATAAGAGAGGGGGGAGGGGCAGATGAGCGGAAGCGTTTTTCATGGCGGAAGTCATGTGTTTGAGCCCTTCCCGTACGGCCTATAGCAGAATGACGGCTGGGAAGTGGTTCAGTTATCCTGACCGGGTGTCATATGATGTCCAGCAGGATAAGCCGCGATCACGTGCCCGCGCGGCAATCGGCGGTGTCAGTCTGACGGAGGCTCTTTACCACGTGATCAGTCGTGTCCAATCACAGCTGATCACGGAGTAAACAGGGAAAAGCCGTGTATCGACCTTTCCTCCAGACGCAAGTAGAGGAGAGCCGATTGGCTGCACTCCTGATGGGGGGGTGGGGGGGTTGTCCTGCACTTGATTATCAGTGCAGCCCCCTCCCCAAGGATGCCCACCAAGGATGGCACTCTGTGCCCATCAGTGATGCCTGCCAACGCCTCTGATCAGTGCCACCTATGAGTGCCCATCAGTGCTGTATATCAGTGCCGCATAGAAGTGCCACCTCATCAGTGCACATCAGGGAAGGAGAAAACTGGCTTATTTACAAAGTTTTGTAACAAAACAGAGAAACTGTTTTTTTGTTTTGTTTTGTTTTTTCCAAAATGTTCGTTTTTTTTTGTGTTTTTTATTTTTTTTGTAGCGCAAAAACTCCAGAGGTGATCAAATGGCACCAAAAGAAAGCTCCATTTGTAGGGGAAAAAATATATAAATATTTTATTTGGGTACTGAGTTGCACGACCGCGCAATTGTCATTCAAAATCTGAGAGCGGTGTAAGCTGGAAATTGGAGTGGGCAGGAAGGTGTATAAGTGCCCCCAGGTATTAAAGTGGTTAAAGAATTGTTTGCCCTCGGTGTTCATGTTTCCATGTTGCGGGGGGACAGGAAGTGAAGTGATGTTTCTCCGGGTTGCTCCTGACCAATCCTGAAGGTTGGGCGAATCTCACGATCCATTTGCGTTCCTCTTCAGGTTGCCGGCCGACGACTCCAATGGGAAGCAGCTGGTCGCGGAAGTCAGCCATTCCGGTAAGAAGAAGGAGGCGGCCAATCTCTGCGCTCTGGAGGCGTGCCGCACGCTGGATATGAGGGGCTTGCTCCGCCAGGAGGCTGGTGAGTGCCAATGCTGTGGAATTGCTAAACGTGGTTAAAGAGGAACTTCAGTCATTTTTTTTCATCTTTCCATCTATTAAATCTTCTCCCCTTGTTGTTTTTTATCTTTTGAATAGTTAAACATTTTATTTCTGCCAGTAAATCCCTTATACAGCCCACTTCCTGTTTCCTGTCTGGTCACTGGCCTAGATTTATGACATCATGCACAGCGCTCTCTCTCCCTCGCCCTCTCTCTCCCTCGCCCTCTCTCTCCCTCGCCCTCTCTCTCCCTCGCCCTCTCTCTCCCTCGCCCTCTCTCTCCCTCGCCCTCTCTCTCCCTCGCCCTCTCTCTCCCTCGCCCTCTTTCTCCCTCGCCCTCTCTCTCCCTCGCCCTCTCTCTCCCTCGCCCTCTCTCTCCCGCGCCCTCTCTCTCCCGCGCCCTCTCTCTCCCTCGCTCTCTCTCTCTCGCTCGCGCTCTCTCTCCCTCTCTCTCTCGCTCGCGCTCTCTCTCCCTCTCTCTCTCGCTCGCGCTCTCTCTCCCTCTCTCTCTCGCTCGCGCTCTCTCTCCCTCTCTCTCTCGCTCGCGCTCTCTCTCCCTCTCTCTCTCGCTCGCGCTCTCTCTCCCTCTCTCTCTCGCTCGCGCTCTCTCTCCCTCTCTCTCGCTCTCCCTCTCTCTCGCTCGCGCTCTCTCTCCCTCTCTCTCTCGCTCGCGCTCTCTCTCCCTCTCTCTCTCGCTCGCGCTCTCTCTCCCTCTCTCTCTCGCTCGCGCTCTCTCTCCCTCTCTCTCCCGCTCGCGCTCTCTCTCCCTCTCTCTCTCGCTCGCGCGCTCTCTCCCTCTCTCTCTCGCGCGCTCTCTCCCTCTCTCTCGCGGCTCTCTCCCTCTCCGCTCGCGCGCTCTCTCGCTCGCGCGCTCTCTCGCTCGCGCGCTCTCTCCCTCTCTCTCTCGCTCGCGCGCTCTCTCCCTCTCTCTCTCTCGCTCGCGCGCTCTCTCCCTCTCTCTCTCTCTCGCTCGCGCGCTCTCTCCCTCTCTCGCTCGCGCGCTCTCTCCCTCTCTCTCTCGCTCGCGCGCTCTCTCCCTCTCTCTCTCGCTCGCGCGCTCTCTCCCTCTCTCTCTCGCTCGCGCGCTCTCTCTCCCTCTCTCTCTCGCTCGCGCGCTCTCTCTCCCTCTCTCTCTCGCTCGCGCGCTCTCTCTCCCTCTCTCTCTCGCTCGCGCGCTCTCTCTCCCTCTCTCTCTCGCTCGCGCGCTCTCTCTCCCTCTCTCTCTCGCTCGCGCGCTCTCTCTCCCTCTCTCTCTCGCTCGCGCGCTCTCTCTCCCTCTCTCTCTCGCTCGCGCGCTCTCTCTCCCTCTCTCTCTCGCTCGCGCGCTCTCTCTCCCTCTCTCTCTCGCTCGCGCGCTCTCTCTCCCTCTCTCTCTCGCTCGCGCGCTCTCTCTCCCTCTCTCTCTCGCTCGCGCGCTCTCTCTCCTCTCTCTCTCGCTCGCGCGCTCTCTCTCCTCTCTCTCTCGCTCGCGCGCTCTCTCTCCCTCTCTCTCTCGCTCGCGCGCTCTCTCTCCCTCTCTCTCTCGCTCGCGCGCTCTCTCTCCCTCTCTCTCTCGCTCGCGCGCTCTCTCTCCCTCTCTCTCTCGCTCGCGCGCTCTCTCTCCCTCTCTCTCTCGCTCGCGCGCTCTCTCTCCCTCTCTCTCTCTCTCCCTCGCCCTCTCTCTCCCTCGCCCTCTCTCTCCCTCGCCCTCTCTCTCCCTCGCCCTCTCTCTCCCTCGCCCTCTCTCTCCCTCGCCCTCTCTCTCCCTCGCCTCTCTCTCCCTCGCCCTCTCTCTCCCTCGCCCTCTCTCTCCCTCGCCCTCTCTCTCCCGCGCCCTCTCTCTCCCGCGCCCTCTCTCTCCCGCGCTCTCTCTCTCGCGCTCTCTCTCTCTCGCTCGCGCTCTCTCTCCCTCTCTCTCTCGCTCGCGCTCTCTCTCCCTCTCTCTCTCGCTCGCGCTCTCTCTCCCTCTCTCTCTCGCTCGCGCTCTCTCTCCCTCTCTCTCTCGCTCGCGCTCTCTCTCCCTCTCTCTCTCGCTCGCGCTCTCTCTCCCTCTCTCTCTCGCTCGCGCTCTCTCTCCCTCTCTCTCTCGCTCGCGCTCTCTCTCCCTCTCTCTCTCGCTCGCGCTCTCTCTCCCTCTCTCTCTCGCTCGCGCTCTCTCTCCCTCTCTCTCTCGCTCGCGCTCTCTCTCCCTCTCTCTCCCGCTCGCGCTCTCTCTCCCTCTCTCTCTCGCTCGCGCGCTCTCTCCCTCTCTCTCTCGCGCGCTCTCTCCCTCTCTCTCTCGCGCGCTCTCTCCCTCTCTCGCTCGCGCGCTCTCTCGCTCGCGCGCTCTCTCGCTCGCGCGCTCTCTCCCTCTCTCTCGCTCGCGCGCTCTCTCCCTCTCTCTCTCTCGCTCGCGCGCTCTCTCCCTCTCTCTCTCTCTCTCGCTCGCGCGCTCTCTCCCTCTCTCGCTCGCGCGCTCTCTCCCTCTCTCTCTCGCTCGCGCGCTCTCTCCCTCTCTCTCTCGCTCGCGCGCTCTCTCCCTCTCTCTCTCGCTCGCGCGCTCTCTCTCCTCTCTCTCTCGCTCGCGCGCTCTCTCTCCCTCTCTCTCTCGCTCGCGCGCTCTCTCTCCCTCTCTCTCTCGCTCGCGCGCTCTCTCTCCCTCTCTCTCTCGCTCGCGCGCTCTCTCTCCCTCTCTCTCTCGCTCGCGCGCTCTCTCTCCCTCTCTCTCTCGCTCGCGCGCTCTCTCTCCCTCTCTCTCTCGCTCGCGCGCTCTCTCTCCCTCTCTCTCTCGCTCGCGCGCTCTCTCTCCCTCTCTCTCTCGCTCGCGCGCTCTCTCTCCCTCTCTCTCTCGCTCGCGCGCTCTCTCTCCCTCTCTCTCTCGCTCGCGCGCTCTCTCTCCCTCTCTCTCTCGCTCGCGCGCTCTCTCTCCCTCTCTCTCTCGCTCGCGCGCTCTCTCTCCCTCTCTCTCGCTCGCGCGCTCTCTCTCCCTCTCTCTCTCGCTCGCGCGCTCTCTCTCCCTCTCTCTCTCGCTCGCGCGCTCTCTCTCCCTCTCTCTCTCGCTCGCGCGCTCTCTCTCCCTCTCTCTCTCGCTCGCGCGCTCTCTCTCCCTCTCTCTCTCGCTCGCGCGCTCTCTCTCCCTCTCTCTCTCTCTCGATGAATCATAAGAGGGCCAATGAGAGCTGCAGGTGTACCTCTGTGTGAATCCAGGAAGTGAACAGGCAGGAGCTTTAGCTGCCCACAGTTAAAATGGCTGCAGCCAGACTCAGTGGAGGGAGATTTCTGCAGCATATTTGGCGAGTACAGAATCGCAGTATATATAAAATAATATGCAAAGTGGTTGGAGGGAAGCTTCAGAATGGCAAAGATGTTTTTATTACGTAGTCAAGTTGAAAGAAAGACAAGTCCCAACCATAAAAAAAAAAATATAAAAAAAAAAAAAAGACATCTACATTATTACATATTTGGTGTTTGTTCTTCACCCCCTTCATCAAAGCTTTGGTCCCCGAGTGATCATCTCCAGCTCTAAACTCTACTTTCTACTTCTAGTTTCACGGAAAAGAAAATCCAAGAAGTGGGAAGACGAGGATTTCTATGACAGCGACGACGACACGTTCCTCGACCGTACCGGGATAGTGGAGAAAAAGCGCCTGAGCCGCATGAAGAAGGCCGGCAAGATCGAGGAGAAACCGGAAACCTTCGAGTCCCTGGTGAGTGCGGGAGAGAGAATTTATTCATAACCACTTCCCTAACCCGTCATAGGACATACACTGCGGCGGGGCGGATTGTGCGGGCACAATCACACTTTGTATCTCACAGAAATAAGTACACCCCTCAGTCACGTGTGTGTGTAAATCTTTTCTTCTATCTTTTCATGTGACAACACTGAAGAGATGACACTTGTCTACAATGTAAAGTAGTGAGTGTACAGCTTGTATAACAGTGTAAATTTGTCATCCCCTCAAAATAACAACACACAGCCATTAATGTCTAAACCGCTGGCAACAAAAGTCAGTACACCCCTAAGTGAAAATGTCCAGATTGGAGCCCAATTAGCCATTTTCCCTCCCCCGGTGTCATGTGACTCGTTAGTGTTACAAGGTCTCAGGTGTGAATGGGGAGCAGGTGTGGTAAATTTGGTGTTATCGCTCTCACTCTCTCATACTGGTCACTGGAAGTTCAACATGGCGCCTCATGGCAAAGAACTGTCGCAGAAATCCTCGTCGCCCTTCTTGGCTTTTCTTTTTATGAGATATTGGTTGGTAGGGAGGAGGTTATACCGGGATCACATGATTGAGGCTACAACCATGATCCCAGTGTCCTCTTTTTCAGCCGGCGATTCTTCTAGGTAAATGTTTTCCCGAGCAGCTGGACAACCGCTCCTCACACTCTGTCAGTGTGAGGCGAGGAGCGCCAATTACCGGCATCTCCGTGTTTACATGTGACCGGCTGGACTCAGCCAATCACATGGTTAAAGAGCCGCGGACGCGGCTATTTACACAGATCTGGGTTGCACCGTGTCCTAGCAACATGATGCGAGAGCGGCCGTTCCGTGCCGCTGTCACATGACGGCAGT